>NW_028168158.1:0-7500 GCF_964237585.1 Gallinula chloropus | reverse complement strand
GCCGGGAACCTGGGAGGTACCTGCCCGTTTGCAGGTCGCGGCCCGAGAAGCACTCTCCGGCCAACGTGCCAAACGTCCAGCGACTGCTCCCAAAGCGAAGGAGCCAGGACCCAAAGACCTAGCTGGCCTGAAGGGGCCCCAGGGGGCCCCCAAGCAGGCCCTCTCCATTTGGGTCTGGGGGCTTTCGTTGGGCCGGGAACCTGGGAGGTACCTGCCCCGTTGCAGGTCGCGGCCCGAGAAGCACTCTCCGGCCAACGTGCCAAACGTCCAGCGACTGCTCCCAAAGCGAAGGAGCCAGGACCCAAAGACCTAGCTGGCCTGAAGGGGCCCCAGGGGGCCCCCAAGCAGCTCCTCTCCATTTGGGTCTGGGGGCTTTCGTTGGGCCGGGAACCTGGGAGGTACCTGCCCGGTTGCAGGTCGCGGCCCGAGAAGCACTCTCCGGCCAACGTGCCGAACGTCCAGCGACTGCTCCCAAAGCGAAGGAGCCAGGACCCAAAGACCTAGCTGGCCTGAAGGGGCCCCAGGGGGCCCCCAAGCAGCCCCTCTCCATTTGGGTCTGGGGGCTTTCGTTGGGCCGGGAACCTGGGAGGTACCTGCCCGGTTGCAGGTCGCGGCCCGAGAAGCACTCTCCGGCCAACGTGCCAAACGTCCAGCGACTGCTCCCAAAGCGAAGGAGCCAGGACCCAAAGACCTAGCTGGCCTGAAGGGGCCCCAGGGGGCCCCCAAGCAGCCCCTCTCCATTTGGGTCTGGGGGCTTTCGTTGGGCCGGGAACCTGGGAGGTACCTGCCCGGTTGCAGGTCGCGGCCCGAGAAGCACTCTCCGGCCAACGTGCCAAACGTCCAGCGACTGCTCCCAAAGCGAAGGAGCCAGGACCCAAAGACCTAGCTGGCCTGAAGGGGCCCCAGGGGGCCCCCAAGCAGCCCCTCTCCATTTGGGTCTGGGGGCTTTCGTTGGGCCGGGAACCTGGGAGGTACCTGCCCGGTTGCAGGTCGCGGCCCGAGAAGCACTCTCCGGCCAACGTGCCGAACGTCCAGCGACTGCTCCCAAAGCGAAGGAGCCAGGACCCAAAGACCTAGCTGGCCTGAAGGGGCCCCAGGGGGCCCCCAAGCAGCCCCTCTCCATTTGGGTCTGGGGGCTTTCGTTGGGCCGGGAACCTGGGAGGTACCTGCCCGGTTGCAGGTCGCGGCCCGAGAAGCACTCTCCGGCCAACGTGCCAAACGTCCAGCGACTGCTCCCAAAGCGAAGGAGCCAGGACCCAAAGACCTAGCTGGCCTGAAGGGGCCCCAGGGGGCCCCCAAGCAGCCCCTCTCCATTTGGGTCTGGGGGCTTTCGTTGGGCCGGGAACCTGGGAGGTACCTGCCCGGTTGCAGGTCGCGGCCCGAGAAGCACTCTCCGGCCAACGTGCCGAACGTCCAGCGACTGCTCCCAAAGCGAAGGAGCCAGGCCCCAAAGACCTAGCTGGCCTGAAGGGGCCCCAGGGGGCCCCCAAGCAGCCCCTCTCCATTTGGGTCTGGGGGCTTTCGTTGGGCCGGGAACCTGGGAGGTACCTGCCCGGTTGCAGGTCACGGCCCGAGAAGCACTCTCCGGCCAACGTGCCAAACGTCCAGCGACTGCTCCCAAAGCGAAGGAGCCAGGACCCAAAGACCTAGCTGGCCTGAAGGGGCCCCAGGGGGCCCCCAAGCAGCCCCTCTCCATTTGGGTCTGGGGGCTTTCGTTGGGCCGGGAACCTGGGAGGTACCTGCCCGGTTGCAGGTCGCGGCCCGAGAAGCACTCTCCGGCCAACGTGCCAAACGTCCAGCGACTGCTCCCAAAGCGAAGGAGCCAGGACCCAAAGACCTAGCTGGCCTGAAGGGGCCCCAGGGGGCCCCCAAGCAGCCCCTCTCCATTTGGGTCTGGGGGCTTTCGTTGGGCCGGGAACCTGGGAGGTACCTGCCCGGTTGCAGGTCGCGGCCCGAGAAGCACTCTCCGGCCAACGTGCCGAACGTCCAGCGACTGCTCCCAAAGCGAAGGAGCCAGGACCCAAAGACCTAGCTGGCCTGAAGGGGCCCCAGGGGGCCCCCAAGCAGCCCCTCTCCATTTGGGTCTGGGGGCTTTCGTTGGGCCGGGAACCTGGGAGGTACCTGCCCGGTTGCAGGTCGCGGCCCGAGAAGCACTCTCCCGCCAACGTGCCAAACGTCCAGCGACTGCTCCCAAAGCGAAGGAGCCAGGACCCAAAGACCTAGCTGGCCTGAAGGGGCCCCAGGGGGCCCCCAAGCAGGCCCTCTCCATTTGGGTCTGGGGGCTTTCGTTGGGCCGGGAACCTGGGAGGTACCTGCCCGGTTGCAGTTCGCGGCCCGAGAAGCACTCTCCGGCCAACGTGCCAAACGTCCAGCGACTGCTCCCAAAGCGAAGGAGCCAGGACCCAAAGACCTAGCTGGCCTGAAGGGGCCCCAGGGGGCCCCCAAGCAGCCCCTCTCCATTTGGGTCTGGGGGCTTTCGTTGGGCCGGGAACCTGGGAGGTACCTGCCCGGTTGCAGGTCGCGGCCCGAGAAGCACTCTCCCGCCAACGTGCCAAACGTCCAGCGACTGCTCCCAAAGCGAAGGAGCCAGGACCCAAAGACCTAGCTGGCCTGAAGGGGCCCCAGGGGGCCCCCAAGCAGGCCCTCTCCATTTGGGTCTGGGGGCTTTCGTTGGGCTGGGAACCTGGGAGGTACCTGCCCGGTTGCAGTTCGCGGCCCAAGAAGCACTCTCCGGCCAACGTGCCAAACGTCCAGCGACTGCTCCCAAAGCGAAGGAGCCAGGACCCAAAGACCTAGCTGGCCTGAAGGGGCCCCAGGGGGCCCCCAAGCAGCCCCTCTCCATTTGGGTCTGGGGGCTTTCGTTGGGCCGGGAACCTGGGAGGTACCTGCCCGGTTGCAGGTCGCGGCCCGAGAAGCACTCTCCGGCCAACGTGCCAAACGTCCAGCGACTGCTCCCAAAGCGAAGGAGCCAGGACCCAAAGACCTAGCTGGCCTGAAGGGGCCCCAGGGGGCCCCCAAGCAGCCCCTCTCCATTTGGGTCTGGGGGCTTTCGTTGGGCCGGGAACCTGGGAGGTACCTGCCCGGTTGCAGGTCGCGGCCCGAGAAGCACTCTCCGGCCAACGTGCCAAACGTCCAGCGACTGCTCCCAAAGCGAAGGAGCCAGGACCCAAAGACCTAGCTGGCCTGAAGGGGCCCCAGGGGGCCCCCAAGCAGCCCCTCTCCATTTGGGTCTGGGGGCTTTCGTTGGGCCGGGAACCTGGGAGGTACCTGCCCGGTTGCAGGTCGCGGCCCGAGAAGCACTCTCCGGCCAACGTGCCAAACGTCCAGCGACTGCTCCCAAAGCGAAGGAGCCAGGACCCAAAGACCTAGCTGGCCTGAAGGGGCCCCAGGGGGCCCCCAAGCAGCCCCTCTCCATTTGGGTCTGGGGGCTTTCGTTGGGCCGGGAACCTGGGAGGTACCTGCCCGGTTGCAGGTCGCGGCCCGAGAAGCACTCTCCGGCCAACGTGCCGAACGTCCAGCGACTGCTCCCAAAGCGAAGGAGCCAGGACCCAAAGACCTAGCTGGCCTGAAGGGGCCCCAGGGGGCCCCCAAGCAGCCCCTCTCCATTTGGGTCTGGGGGCTTTCGTTGGGCCGGGAACCTGGGAGGTACCTGCCCGGTTGCAGGTCGCGGCCCGAGAAGCACTCTCCGGCCAACGTGCCAAACGTCCAGCGACTGCTCCCAAAGCGAAGGAGCCAGGACCCAAAGACCTAGCTGGCCTGAAGGGGCCCCAGGGGGCCCCCAAGCAGCCCCTCTCCATTTGGGTCTGGGGGCTTTCGTTGGGCCGGGAACCTGGGAGGTACCTGCCCGGTTGCAGGTCGCGGCCCGAGAAGCACTCTCCGGCCAACGTGCCAAACGTCCAGCGACTGCTCCCAAAGCGAAGGAGCCAGGACCCAAAGACCTAGCTGGCCTGAAGGGGCCCCAGGGGGCCCCCAAGCAGCCCCTCTCCATTTGGGTCTGGGGGCTTTCGTTGGGCCGGGAACCTGGGAGGTACCTGCCCGGTTGCAGGTCGCGGCCCGAGAAGCACTCTCCGGCCAACGTGCCAAACGTCCAGCGACTGCTCCCAAAGCGAAGGAGCCAGGACCCAAAGACCTAGCTGGCCTGAAGGGGCCCCAGGGGCCCCCCAAGCAGCCCCTCTCCATTTGGGTCTGGGGGCTTTCGTTGGGCCGGGAACCTGGGAGGTACCTGCCCGGTTGCAGGTCGCGGCCCGAGAAGCACTCTCCGGCCAACGTGCCGAACGTCCAGCGACTGCTCCCAAAGCGAAGGAGCCAGGACCCAAAGACCTAGCTGGCCTGAAGGGGCCCCAGGGGGCCCCCAAGCAGCCCCTCTCCATTTGGGTCTGGGGGCTTTCGTTGGGCCGGGAACCTGGGAGGTACCTGCCCGGTTGCAGGTCGCGGCCCGAGAAGCACTCTCCCGCCAACGTGCCAAACGTCCAGCGACTGCTCCCAAAGCGAAGGAGCCAGGACCCAAAGACCTAGCTGGCCTGAAGGGGCCCCAGGGGGCCCCCAAGCAGCCCCTCTCCATTTGGGTCTGGGGGCTTTCGTTGGGCCGGGAACCTGGGAGGTACCTGCCCGGTTGCAGGTCGCGGCCCGAGAAGCACTCTCCGGCCAACGTGCCGAACGTCCAGCGACTGCTCCCAAAGCGAAGGAGCCAGGACCCAAAGACCTAGCTGGCCTGAAGGGGCCCCAGGGGGCCCCCAAGCAGCCCCTCTCCATTTGGGTCTGGGGGCTTTCGTTGGGCCAGGAACCTGGGAGGTACCTGCCCGGTTGCAGGTCGCGGCCCGAGAAGCACTCTCCGGCCAACGTGCCAAACGTCCAGCGACTGCTCCCAAAGCGAAGGAGCCAGGACCCAAAGACCTAGCTGGCCTGAAGGGGCCCCAGGGGGCCCCCAAGCAGGCCCTCTCCATTTGGGTCTGGGGGCTTTCGTTGGGCCGGGAACCTGGGAGGTACCTGCCCGGTTGCAGGTCGCGGCCCGAGAAGCACTCTCCGGCCAACGTGCCAAACGTCCGGCGACTGCTCCCAAAGCGAAGGAGCCAGGACCCAAAGACCTAGCTGGCCTGAAGGGGCCCCAGGGGGCCCCCAAGCAGCCCCTCTCCATTTGGGTCTGGGGGCTTTCGTTGGGCCGAGAACCTGGGAGGTACCTGCCCGGTTGCAGGTCGCGGCCCGTGAAGCACTCTCCAGCCAACGTGCCCAACGTCCAGCGACTGCTCCCAAAGCGAAGGAGCCAGGACCCAAAGACCTAGCTGGCCTGAAGGGGCCCCAGGGGGCCCCCAAGCAGCCCCTCTCCATTTGGGTCTGGGGGCTTTCGTTGGGCCGGGAACCTGGGAGGTACCTGCCCGGTTGCAGGTCGCGGCCCGAGAAGCACTCTCCGGCCAACGTGCCAAACGTCCAGCGACTGCTCCCAAAGCGAAGGAGCCAGGACCCAAAGACCTAGCTGGCCTGAAGGGGCCCCAGGGGGCCCCCAAGCAGCCCCTCTCCATTTGGGTCTGGGGGCTTTCGTTGGGCCGGGAACCTGGGAGGTACCTGCCCGGTTGCAGGTCGCGGCCCGAGAAGCACTCTCCGGCCAACGTGCCCAACGTCCAGCGACTGCTCCCAAAGCGAAGGAGCCAGGACCCAAAGACCTAGCTGGCCTGAAGGGGCCCCAGGGGGCCCCCAAGCAGCCCCTCTCCATTTGGGTCTGGGGGCTTTCGTTGGGCCGGGAACCTGGGAGGTACCTGCCCGGTTGCAGGTCGCGGCCCGAGAAGCACTCTCCGGCCAACGTGCCAAACGTCCAGCGACTGCTCCCAAAGCGAAGGAGCCAGGACCCAAAGACCTAGCTGGCCTGAAGGGGCCCCAGGGGGCCCCCAAGCAGCCCCTCTCCATTTGGGTCTGGGGGCTTTCGTTGGGCCGGGAACCTGGGAGGTACCTGCCCGGTTGCAGGTCACGGCCCGAGAAGCACTCTCCGGCCAACGTGCCAAACGTCCAGCGACTGCTCCCAAAGCGAAGGAGCCAGGACCCAAAGACCTAGCTGGCCTGAAGGGGCCCCAGGGGGCCCCCAAGCAGCCCCTCTCCATTTGGGTCTGGGGGCTTTCGTTGGGCCGGGAACCTGGGAGGTACCTGCCCGGTTGCAGGTCGCGGCCCGAGAAGCACTCTCCGGCCAACGTGCCAAACGTCCAGCGACTGCTCCCAAAGCGAAGGAGCCAGGACCCAAAGACCTAGCTGGCCTGAAGGGGCCCCAGGGGGCCCCCAAGCAGCCCCTCTCCATTTGGGTCTGGGGGCTTTCGTTGGGCCGGGAACCTGGGAGGTACCTGCCCGGTTGCAGTTCGCGGCCCGAGAAGCACTCTCCGGCCAACGTGCCAAACGTCCAGCGACTGCTCCCAAAGCGAAGGAGCCAGGACCCAAAGACCTAGCTGGCCTGAAGGGGCCCCAGGGGGCCCCCAAGCAGCCCCTCTCCATTTGGGTCTGGGGGCTTTCGTTGGGCCGGGAACCTGGGAGGTACCTGCCCGGTTGCAGGTCGCGGCCCGAGAAGCACTCTCCCGCCAACGTGCCAAACGTCCAGCGACTGCTCCCAAAGCGAAGGAGCCAGGACCCAAAGACCTAGCTGGCCTGAAGGGGCCCCAGGGGGCCCCCAAGCAGCCCCTCTCCATTTGGGTCTGGGGGCTTTCGTTGGGCCGGGAACCTGGGAGGTACCTGCCCGGTTGCAGTTCGCGGCCCAAGAAGCACTCTCCGGCCAACGTGCCAAACGTCCAGCGACTGCTCCCAAAGCGAAGGAGCCAGGACCCAAAGACCTAGCTGGCCTGAAGGGGCCCCAGGGGGCCCCCAAGCAGCCCCTCTCCATTTGGGTCTGGGGGCTTTCGTTGGGCCGGGAACCTGGGAGGTACCTGCCCGGTTGCAGATCGCGGCCCGAGAAGCACTCTCCGGCCAACGTGCCAAACGTCCAGCGACTGCTCCCAAAGCGAAGGAGCCAGGACCCAAAGACCTAGCTGGCCTGAAGGGGCCCCAGGGGGCCCCCAAGCAGCCCCTCTCCATTTGGGTCTGGGGGCTTTCGTTGGGCCGGGAACCTGGGAGGTACCTGCCCGGTTGCAGGTCGCGGCCCGAGAAGCACTCTCCGGCCAACGTGCCAAACGTCCAGCGACTGCTCCCAAAGCGAAGGAGCCAGGACCCAAAGACCTAGCTGGCCTGAAGGGGCCCCAGGGGGCCCCCAAGCAGCCCCTCTCCATTTGGGTCTGGGGGCTTTCGTTGGGCCGGGAACCTGGGAGGTACCTGCCCGGTTGCAGGTCGCGGCCCGAGAAGCACTCTCCGGCCAACGTGCCAAACGTCCAGCGACTGCTCCCAAAGCGAAGGAGCCAGGACCCAAAGACCTAGCTGGCCTGAAGGGGCCCCAGGGGGCCCCCAAGCAGCCCCTCTCCATTTGGGTCTGGGGGCTTTCGTTGGGCCGGGAACCTGGGAGGTACCTGCCCGGTTGCAGGTCGCGGCCCGAGAAGC
>NW_028168159.1:0-5000 GCF_964237585.1 Gallinula chloropus | reverse complement strand
GATGTAGGACTTGCGGTTGAGGCGGCAGAACATGATGAAGCCGTTGACACATTTCTTCCTGGGCTGGGGGGGGCACACTGGGCCCCCTCCCCCTGGGGGCCACCCCACAGCCCCCCTGGGGGTCAGCGGGTCACCAGCATCCTCTGGCTCCTGTGGGGACAACCATGTCCCCTGGGGGGAGGTGACATAAGGGGGGTGACACTGGGGGGGGGACAATCCCCACCTGTGGGCTGAGATAGGCATCTGGAAAGAGAGCTGGGGAGGGGGGGGGACATGGGGATGCTGAGTAGGGGGGGGGGGACACCCCCTACCCCCCCCCCCCACCCCAAACACACCTCGTACCACCCCACCCGGGGATGCTGGGGGGGATGGTGAGGCCAGCAGGGAGGGGCTGAGCCCCAGGTACCCCTTCCACCGTCGGGAGGGGGACTGTGGGATCACTCCTTCCCAGTCCAGCGTTTTCCAGTATGGCCCAGTAGGGCCCAGCCACAGCCTGCTGGCCTTCCCCAGCTCCTCTTCTTCCTCCTTGTAGGGCACCAGCCGCTGCCTGGGGAGGGGTTTGGGGGTTTGGGGAGGGGGGGGGGTCAGGATTGAAGGGTGCCCCCCTCCCCATTTTGCCCTTCCCCCCCCCCCCCTTGGCAGCACCTACCCCTGTGTGACATCCGCGCTCAGTCCCACCTTCGCCATGTCCCCATCCCCAGGGTGGCCTGTGGCTGGGGGGATGTGGAGGGTGGAGGGGTGTGGGGGGGGTCCCAGTGGGGTGGAGGCTCCCGGATTTGGGGGGATGGGGAGGGGGGATGTGAGAGGAAAGGGGTGGGGAGGGGTCCAAATTACCTGCCCACCCTTGGGCGATGCTCACGCTGCTCTGCAGGTGCCTGATGTACCCCAGGACGTTCTGCAGCACCTGTACCTGGGGGGGGGGGGGGGTAAGATGAGCCAGTGTGGGGGTGCAGCCCCTCCTGAACCCCCCCTACCCCCCTAGCTGAGTCCTCCCCAGTGCTCAGCCCGTTCTCCCAGTCACCCCAGTATCCAGATCCACCCCCCAAAACACCCTCCAACCCCCCCCCCCGCCCTGTACCTGGGTGAGGCGGCCCCCCCAGCCACGGGGCCAGGGCACCATGTCGGCCAAGTCCCACAGCAGAGAGCGCCAGTCCCGGCGGGGGTGTCTGGGGGGGGGACACAAGGGGGGGGGGTATCAGGACATTGGGGAGGGGTATCGGGACATTGGGGAGGGGGACACACTGGGGGGGGGGGGTATCGGGACATTGGGGAGGGGGACACACCAGGGGGGGGGTATCAGGACATTGGGGAGGGGTATCGGGACATTGGGGAGGGGGACACACTGGGGGGGGGGTACCAGGACATTGGGGAGGGGTATCGGGACATTGGGGAGGGGGACACACTGGGGGGGGGGTATCGGGACATTGGGGAGGGGTATCGGGACATTGGGGAGGGGGACACATCGGGGGGGGTATCGGGATATTGGGGAGGGGGACACACACCGGTGGGGGGGAGGGACATTGGGGAGGGGGACACACTGGGGGGGGGGGGTATTGGGACATTGGGGAGGGGTATCGGGACATTGGGGAGGGGGATACACCGGGGGGGGGGTATCGGGACATTGGGGAGGGGGACACACCGGGGGGGGGGTATCGGGACATTGGGGAGGGGGATACACACCGGGGGGGGGGTATCGGGACATTGGGGAGGGGGACACACCGGGGGGGGGAGGGACACTGGGGAGGGGGACACACCGGGGGGGGGGTATCGGGACATTGGGGAGGGGGACACACACGGGGGGGGGTATCGGGACAATGGGGAGGGGGACACACCGGGGGGGGGTATCGGGACATTGGGGGGGGGACACACTGGGGGGGGGGGTATCGGGACATTGGGGAGGGGGACACACACCGGGGGGGGAGGGACATTGGGGAGGGGGACACACCGGGGGGGGGTATCGGGACATTGGGGAGGGGGACACACACCGGGGGGGGGGGTATCGGGACATTGGGGAGGGGGACACACACCGGGGGGGGGAGGGACATTGGGGAGGGGGACACAGCGGGAGGGGGGGGTATCGGGACATTGGGGAGGGGGACACACTGGGGGGGGGGGTATCGGGACATTGGGGAGGGGGACACAGCGGGGGGGGGAGGGACATCGGGGAGGGGGACACACCGGGAGGGGGGTATCGGGACAAGGATCCCCCCCCCCAAGTCCTCCTCCTCCTCCTCCTCTTCCTCCTCCTCCTCACCGGCTGTGGGGCAGCCTCCGGCGCCGGCTGCGGCACCCCGGCTGCTGCATCGTCTGGCGGGGGATGGGGATGGGATGGGGATGGGATGGGATGGGGATGGGGATGGGAGGGGATGGGGATGGGGATGGGAGGGGATGGGGATGGGGATGGGATGGGGATGGGGATGGGGATGGGAGGGGATGGGGATGGGATGGGGATGGGGATGGGGATGGGGATGGGGATGGGGATGGGAGGGGATGGGGATGGGGATGGGAGGGGATGGGGATGGGATGGGGATGGGGAATGGGATGGGAGGGGATGGGGATGGGATGGGGATGGGGATGGGGATGGGGATGGGGATGGGGATGGGAGGGGATGGGGATGGGATGGGGATGGGGATGGGATGGGGATGGGATGGGGATGGGATGGGATGGGATGGGATGGGATGGGATGGGATGGGATGGGATGGGATGGGGATGGGATGGGATGGGATGGGATGGGATGGGATGGGATGGGATGGGATGGGGATGGGGATGGGATGGGGATGGGGATGGGATGGGATGGGGATGGGATGGGGATGGGGATGGGGATGGGATGGGGATGGGATGGGATGGGATGGGATGGGATGGGATGGGGATGGGATGGGGTTAGGGTTGGGATGGGATGGGATGGGATGGGGATGGGGATGGGGATGGGATGGGGATGGGGATGGGGATGGGATGGGGATGGGGATGGGGTTGGGATGGGGATGGGATGGGGATGGGATGGGATGGGATGGGGATGGGATGGGGGGGAATATCGGGGGGTCAAACGGCCCCTGGGGGTGTCAGGCCCAGCAGGGGATGGGGGAGGGGGGGTTGGGGGTGTCCCTGGCCCGGCTGTGGGTCCTGAGGGGTCCCAGCCGGGGTGGAGCGGGGTGCGGGCCGGGCACGGCCCAAGGGAACGGCGCTCGCACCTCCGCACCTGCCCCCGGCGGCCCCGTCGCCAGACGGCCGGGAACGCGGCTCTGGGGCGGGGCGAGAGGTGAGGAGGGGCCGGGGCCTGAGGCGGGGCTGGGGCCTGAGGCGGGACGGGGCCTGAGGGCGGGGCCGGGGCCTGAGGCGGGGCCGGGGCCTGAGGCGGGGCCGGGGGGTGAGGAGGGGACGGGGCCTGAGGCGGGGCCCGAGGCGGGACGGGGCCTGAGGCGGGACGGGGCCTGAGGCGGGGACGGGGCCTGAGGCGGGGCCGGGGCCTGAGGGCGGGGCCGGGGCCTGAGGCGGGGCCGGGGCCTGAGGCGGGGCCGGGGCCTGAGGCGGGGCCGGGGCCTGAGGCGGGGCCGGGGCCTGAGGCCGGAACGGGGCCTGAGGCGGGAACGGGGCCTGAGGCGGGAACAGGGCCTGAGGCGGGGCCGGGGCCTGAGGCGGGGCCGGGGCCTGAGGCGGGGACGGGGCCTGAGGCCGGAACGGGGCCTGAGGCGGGAACGGGGCCTGAGGCGGGAACGGGGCCTGAGGCGGGGCCGGGGCCTGAGGCGGGGACGGGGCCTGAGGCGGGGACGGGGCCTGAGGCGGGGCCTGAGGCGGGGACGGGGCCTGAGGCGGGGCCTGAGGCAGGGACGGGGGGTGAGGAGGGGACGGGGCCTGAGGCGGGGCCGGGGCCTGAGGCGGGGCCGGGGCCTGAGGCGGGGCCGGGGGGTGAGGAGGGACGGGGCCTGAGGCGGGGACGGGGCCTGAGGAGGGAACGGGGGGTGAGGAGGGACGGGGGGTGAGGCGGGACCTGAGGCGGGGCCGGGGCCTGAGGCGGGGCGGGGGTGAGGCGGGGACGGGGGGTGAGGAGGGGCCGGGGGGGTGAGGCGGGGCCGGGGCCTGAGGCGGGACGGGGCCTGAGGCGGGGACGGGCCTGAGGCGGGAACGGGGCCTGAGGCGGGGCCGGGGCCTGAGGCGGGGCCGGGGCCTGGGGCGGGACGGGGCCTGAGACGGGGCCTGAGGCAGGACGGGGCCTGAGGCGGGCCCGGGGGGGGTGACCCGGGGCCGGGGGGGGGGTCCCGTGCCCCTCGGTGAAACCCGCTGTAGCCGGAACGCACCGGGAGCCCCGGGCAAGCGGCACCCGGCGGCTGGGGCTGGGCAGGGGGGGCCGAGCTGGGCAGGGGGGGCTGGGGTGCTGGTACCTGGGCTGGGGGGACACCGCAGGCAGGGCTGGGGGGGGCACCTGGACTGGGGGGGGGCTGCAGGTACCTGGGGGGGGGGGGGGGCACTGCAGGCAGATAGGGCTGGGGGGGGCACTGCAAGCTGGGGGGGGCTGCAGGTACCTGGGCTGGGGGGGGGCTGCAGGCTTGGGGGGGGCTGCAGGTACCTGGGCTGGGGGGGGGCTGCAGGCTTGGGGGGGGCTGCAGGTACCTGGGCTGGGGGGGGCACCGCAGGCAGGCAGGGCTGGGGGGGGCACTGCAAGCTGGGGGGGCACTACAGGTACCTGGGCTGGGGGGGCACCTGGGCTGGGGGGGGCACTGCAGGTACCTGGGCTGGGGGGGGCACTGCAGGTACCTGGGCTGGGGGGGGCACTGCAGGCTGGGGCTGCAGGTACCTGGGCTGGGGGGGGGGCTGCAGGCTGGGGGGGGCTGCAGACATCTGGGTCAGGGGGGGCACTGCAAGCTGGGGGGGCACTACAGGTACCTGGGCTGGGGGGGCTGCAGGCTGGGGGGGGCTGCAGGCTGGGGGTGGGGGGCTGCGGGCTGGGCGGGGGGCTACAGGTACCTGGGCTGGGGGGGCTGCAGGCTGGGGGAGGGGGGCTGCAG